>NC_057810.1:725849368-725873628 GCF_018294505.1 Triticum aestivum
GCAACCCGGCATCGAACACCCCGGCTACTTCCACGCCGAGATCTACCGGGTTCATGCCTCGCTGACGGAGGAGGAGCGAGACCACCCGGAGTACTTCACCGACGACCACGCGGACTGGGTGGCGTACTTCCAACACCGGCAGCAGGAGCGGCTCGCCTCCAGCAACAACACGCCAGTGGTACGGGGCGTAACAACAGTGACGGTCACCGCCTGTGGTGGGGCGCCCCCGGCCACACGCTCCACGCCGTTCTCGAGTTCCTCGAGCGCGGCAACGATCTGCCGCTCGAGTACCTGGCGGCCCCGGCCCCCCGCCGGAGTTGTGGCCCATGGCTACCGGGGCATATGCTGGGTGGGTCTTCCTCCTCCTCCTCCTCCTCTCAATCCTCCTCCCACTCCTCCGGATCGCCGACGCTCTTCAGCGTCAAGGCCGAGCCCGTGGAAAAGCCACTCGACTGGCGCACCCACGGCGCCGCCCTCGTCATCAACGAGGGCGGCCGCACCTCCTCATGTCCTGCCCCCCGCCTTGTTGGGCCGAGGACGGAGCCGGGGCTCGGCCCCGTGAAGACCAGGCACGACGACAAGGCCGCCATGAAGTGGGCGCGGGAGGACTGGGCGCGGCTGAAGATGGAGCGCCGGCGCCGCGCCCTAGAGGACATCGCCGCTCGACGCCGTGGCCGCGACGAGGGAGGCGCCGTCGTCCTCGACGACAGCGACGACGAGGCGCCGCCGCCGGCCAAACCAGTCCGCCCGGGCGACCCCGGATAGGGGTCCGGTAGGGACGGCCGCGGCGTGAAGGAGGAGAAGGAGGACGAAGGTGGCGGCGACTTCGGCGTGTTCAGCCAATTCTTCAGCATGTAGGCGCGGCAACAGCAATATTTTCTTCTTTTTAGTTGACTTTAAGTTTCTATATGTAAAAAAACCTGTGGAACGCCTAAATATCGCAGAATCTTTGTCGTGTTTGCCGAATTTTGGCCGAGTATGTTTTTGAAAATATTTTCAAAAAAACGGCGTCTGGGGGCGGCGGCTGGGAAGCTGATCACCCCCATGCTTTTTTCTAGCCCCTAGGGGGTGAACGGCTGGAGATGCTCTTAGGGTGACGGCCTTGGGAGGGTTGAACGTAGGAGGGCGACGGCCGAACCGCAACCTTGGGACGGTTGGAAGAGCTACGAAGATCTTGGTTGCTTTTGTCCTTTTTTTTCTTTCTTCAAGTAAAAAATACGATCTGGTTGTAGAATAGGAGAGAGACATGGTGGTGAAAAACTGCTTTAGTGGCATTGGTGGGTAATTTCTTTTCAATAGATCCATATCTATTGGTTGTCATTTTTGTAGACATTAAATTGACGGCCAGATGTTTCTGATTAACGTAGGATTTTCTAGAAAAATCCTCTATTTTTGACCCGTGTATTCTTTTAGTAGATAATAGATAACTCAATCCATATGGAGTAGAAAATAATAACAATAGAGCTAGTAATACTAATCATGCGATTGCATACTAGCGTAGAACCAACAGATCTTTGAACTTGACGTGTACAACAAGCACATAAAGCAAGAGAGAATGAATATATCATACCCTCTAGTCGGGGAGGAATGGACAAATGTGGCCTTTTTGGTCGCATTGTAGTTGTCGCCCATGCTGAGGTCAGCAATGTCATGGACGTAGTTGAAGTTGTTGAAGCTGATGGACGAGGCGAGTAGTCATGGCGATACGCTTCCCAAAAATTGAATTTCCTTCAAGGGTGCTGTTTAGGAAGCCTTTCTTCCGTACAACTCTTAGTTAATAAAAAGAATTATTCATTCCAGCTGACAAAAATAAAGAGTTGTTTCAAAGACTACCTCTCCCATACAACTCATAATTAATTGGAAATTATTTAACCATTCAAAGTGGAAAAAAGTCGCACATACGGCATTGGTCTTTGCCCGGCTAACCTCGTTCCCGAAGCACGCCGCACCATGAGGGGCGCTCGCGTATCACTCCTCTTCTCTTGCTCCAACAGACGCATCATCCATTTTGAACAAGCGCATCATAGATTTTAGGTTCCTTATGATGGAACCGGCCCACCCAGGCTGAAGTCCTAGACTTGCATGGGTGCTCGCATATTTTCTAGATGCGTTTCAGGCTGCTGCCGACTATTCTTTCGGTGCTATGACTTGTCCGTCGACTATAGGATGCTTTTGATGAATTTTTAATTTCAAGATTTGTTGCTCGGTCTCTCTATCACAGATGCTCATAGTGATAAGGTGCACGTGTATGTTCATAGGTTAGAGTGTGCTCTCATGTTGTGAGCGCCTTCGTCTGTACAATTTTTTCTTTTTCAAAAAAATTATCCACTTCCTATGTAAGACGGGACTCTCATTCACATGATGACACCATACATGGTTCTATGAGATTTGTCCACAAAATAAAATGATATATGGGCTGAAAGCTGATGTATATTTTCACATTATTTTGACCAAATTCTATCCAAAAAATATGTGTAGGCCTTATGAACACGAACTGAAAAAGTATGGTAATAGTTTCTCGTTAACTAAATTTTCTATTAACTGTCACAGGGTTGCAATCTTTGCTAAAAATAGAAAGGGTGTTTACCTTTGGAACTGGCAGACCAATGAGAAAATAGGAGAATGTAACTCTGGTGTTGATATATTGGGATCTGATTGTGATGGAGAGATGCTCGTGACCAAATTTATCTCTAGAAAGCAATGGGTCGTAATCGGGAACTCAGACGGGTTTATCCTTGTGTGCACGTGTCCTTCAATGGACCAAGTCACACATTTCAAAGCTCACCGTGATAGTCTCGGTTTATTGGCAGTTCACCCAACTCGCCCGTTCCTGTTGTCGTGTAACAACATGAAGATGAAGATTTGGGACTGGAACCGTGGCTGGTCTTGTATTGGAAAAATTCATAGCACTAGCCGGGTGACACAAGTCATGTTTAACCCCAGGAATACTAACGATTTCGCTACTCACCATCATGATGGGATTGTCAAGGTTTGTCTTCCTTATCAACCTTTTCATTCTTCATTTACTCGCTTGTATTATACTGTAATGAATAATCTAACTCATTAGTTGTCCTTGTCCCGGGTATCATAAATAATATAGATGTGGAGAATTGATCATCCCGACCCCGTCGGCACAACGCACCGCCTACATGACATGTATGAGACTGCTAGCAGCTCTTTCACTTACACGGGTGATCGGTATTTCATTGCTGCCATCCACAACAGCAAGAATGTTGCGCTGACCGTAAGGGCATTGATACCACTGACCGTATAGAACACGTGGACTAAAACACACACGTCACTAATCTGTGTACATCTTTTTCCCCCCTTTTTTGTTGGGTTGAACCAGATATGGGATTTGCAGAAAGAAGAACATGTCTACACACTCACCACTGACGAGGTGACTGCTGCCGCCGTTTGCCATCCAACACTTCCAGTATTAGTTACGGTTTCAAATGGCGGGACTATTCATGTGTGGGACTCCACTACCTACAGGTATGTAATACTACTCGTACATCTGGTTTTATTTATTTAGTTTTCAAAACAACACTGATCCACGAATTCAGTTCAGACTATTTTCCAGTACTACTAGACTTGATCTCCCTATATGTCCCTTGGTGTGGAAATATATCTTGCTATCCCATGTATCTAATTGTGATATAACATTCTGGGCATTAAGGTTAGGGTCGTTTCCTTAAGAAACATTCAGTACAGCCTGAAGCACGTACACACACTCGTATCTTTTTCCAACCGGGCCACCACCCCTTTCCATTAGCACACACTCACTCATATAGTGTAACTACAACATATATATGATATATTATGATGCTAGAAGATGCAACTAACCATGGACTTCTGACGTTTACAGGCTTAAGAAGGTCTATGAGAATTGTCCAAAGGACCCTATTCATATCGGTTTTACAGGCTCAGAAAGGTAACCGAATTTCTCATCAAGTTTTTACCTGCTTAATATCATGGCTTCTATGAAATAATAAATCTGTATGTACACATAAGGGGACACTAAGACTAAGTTGGACAAAACAAATTTTACATTAATTGGATATGTACTATCTTTTCCAAGGTTTTTGTCTGAATGTGTTGTGTTCCACAAACCAGGAATTTCGCAGTATCATTCCCATGAATCTATGAAAGTTCTTGTATCATGGAAACAGTCTCTACGCAGGTGTAACTTAGATATGTAGAATTACTGAATGGTCCTTAGTAAATCATAGAGTAGGATCGTGGCAATTATATATAGCTAGCCTTTTAGTTTTCGCTGCCTGTATTATGTCTGCAGTACTAAATTTTGCCTTTTCTCAAACATTTAATCCGGAATGTCTCAATCATGTAGGCTTGTGATTGGACATAGCAAGGGAATATCAGTATTGGATATTGATCTGGAATAGGAGGTGGATCTCAGTGATGCCTGCACAGAGTGTAGTGTTCCGGTTATATATCTCTTTGAATTAGCTCTCATCAATTCAAATTCAAAATTTCAGTTTATATGTAAGTTTATTTGCCGCAACAGGCTGACCTAATTCCCTATGTAACTGCTCTGCCTCTGGATTGAATTACAATTACACCATCATTTTGGTCGACGTATACTGTAACTCACTGATATTGTGATGATTGCATCCATAAATTGCTGCACATTCATTCCGTATGCATTTATATTTTGTCAGTTCTAGTACTCCCTCCATTCCAAAATATAGTGCGCCCGCGCTTTCCGAGGTCCAACTTTGACCGTAAATTTAACCAACTAGACCAACTGCGGCGGGAGAAAAAATTATATAATTGAAAACTTCTTTCGAATACGAATTCACTGATATAATTTTTGCTCCCGCCGCAATCGGTCTTGATAGTTAAATTTACGGTCAAAATTGAAGCACGTGGATAGAGGAAGCACTATATTGTGGAATGAAGGGAGTATCAAATAGGGGCGGCACTGCGCATCTGCTTTTTCTTTTGCCAGTGGCATCGCTACTAGCTGTGGAACAGCACTTTGCTCGTCAAGCGGCCTCCCTGCTGACATGAAAAGTTGAAGGATCATCCCTCTGCAGTTTGGCCGTCCACATCTCCATCCCCATGTACTAGTACTGAAGGGGCCGCACACAGGTAAGGTATACTCCACCCCTGTCGCCAGGCCTTTAGCCTGCACGTAACCTCTTCATCTAGTGGCGGAGACCCAAATATTTTCTTCCGGCAGACCCAGACACCAACTTGGCAATTGTCCGAGCGTCACTGGTGATGTCTTCCCGTCAGGGTATTCAACACCAAAAACTGTGCTCCGTGTAAGAGCATCTCTAGCCGACCCCATAAAGGCTATAGAGGAGTAAAATTTGCATCCGGCACCTAGCCAAAGTACTAAACTGAATAGTGGACGCCTAAAAAAGTAAAAATACTCAGCTGCGACCGCGCAGTGTATGACAGCTGTTGACATGGCCACCAGTCTGGACACCCATGCAAACAGAGAAAGGCAAACAGATTCCTCTTCACATTGTCCTTGGATTCATTTAGCACGATGTTTTTGACTTATTTCTGTTTTTCTCGTCTACATTTCCTACACATTCAAGAGTTTGTATTGCAAATGATTCACTGGGGCGGGGCCTTCCTATACGACGACTTAAAATAGTACAGCAGCACTGCGCTGGCTCCCTTTATTGAACCGTCCCCTACGTTAGCGGCTGTAGACAGATATCTGGGATGCTTTCTTTGGCCACCCGGCCGGTGCCACAGCCCTACTCTGGCCTTCACAAGATATACCTGTGTGGTTCACATTATTTGTTAACGACGCACGTGAGCAGCAGCAGAGGAACAATTGCAGATGCACATTTGTGATTTGCTTCCCGGAAGGAAGTGAATCAAATGCAACACTTGCCTACCAGTAATTCTGAGTTTCTGACACTCTGAAGCGATCAAGACCGCGCCTCTTTCGCAGCTAACTTATCAGGTGTCCGTTTGTTTCCCTACAAGCATCCCATAATCAGAGCATCTCTTGCGTATGTAGCTTGCCACCAAGACCCCCAAAAGCAGTTACATCACCAGCTCACCATATAACTGTACTAGCAAGTGCAATCATAATTCCGTGAGTATTGAAACGGTGAAAGTTGATCTGTTTGGTTTTTCAAAACCTTGACCGGATGTCAGTACAACAAAAACAGGTGGAAGCAGGTGCTCCCTTTGTGCGATGCGGAAAACGTCTTACCTCGCAGAGAGGGGACGCGTACATGTTATATGCAGGGGTGCGAAACCCTGGTAGCGCATACAGTTGGGATCGATCTCATCCGGGAGAGAAGATCTCGTACAGGTACAGGAGGTTACAACTTGGAGTCCAAGCTAGCTAGAGATAGAATTATGAGCTAGAGATAAACCTCCTATCCTAACTACCAAGATACATACAACTCCCGCTAAGATACGTCACATGTGACGCGCACAATGAAGGTACACATACGGCTTGTTTAACACCCTCCCTTAATCACAACTTCATCAAGTTGAGATTATGCTTGAAGTCGTCAAAGCTTCTTGTAGGCAAAGGCTTTGTGAATCCATCTGCAAGTTGATCTTTGGAGTGCACAAAGCGTATATCAAGTTGCTTCTGAGCAACTCTCTCTCTGACAAAATGAAAGTCTATCTCTATGTGTTTTGTTCTAGCATGGAACACTGGATTTGCAGAGAGATACGTAGCTCCAAGGTTATCACACCATAAACAAGGTGCCTATTTACTTCGTATGCCAAGTTCCTTCAACATTGATTGAACCCATATGATCTCTGCTGTGGCATTTGCCAATGCTTTGTATTCTGCCTCTGTGCTTGACCTGGATACGGTTGCCTGTTTACATGCACACCATGATATCAAATTAGGTCCAGAAAATACTGCAAAACCACCAATGGAACGTCTGTCATCAAGACAACCTGCCCAGTCAAAGTCAGAGAATGCACTGACTAAAGTGAATGGTGATTTGCTGAAGTTCAGTCCTAAGCTCAGAGTGTGCTTAACATATCGAACTATGCGCTTTGCAGCTGTCAGATGAACATTAGTAGGTGCATGGAGGAACTGGCAGACTTTATTAACAGCAGAAGAAATATCAGGCCTGGTAAGTGTGAGATACTGAAGGGCTCCTACCAGACTCCTGTATTTGGTGCTGTCTTCTTGACTTAAGGGCTCGCCTTCTGCAAGGGATAGCTTTTCTGAGCTGGACAATGGAGTAAGAGAGGGTTTACATCCTTGTAGCCCAGCTTTCTTGACCAAGTCAGTGGCATACTTTTCTTGAGAGAGAACAAGTCCATCCTTGTGCTTTTTCACCTCAATCCTAAGAAAATAATGCAAATCACCAAGATCCTTTAAAGCAAAGTCTGCACTCAAATCCTTAAGAAGTCCTGTGATTGCTTTATCAGATGAGCTAGTCACAATAATATCATCAACATATATGAGAACAAATATGCATGTGTTGGACTTGTTGTAGATAAACAATGATGTGTCAGACTTGGACGGAACAAAACCAAGTGCTTGCATTTTGTGACAGAGGCGAGCATACCATGCCCTTGGAGCTTGCTTTAGTCCATACAATGCTTTATCAAGCTTGCACACATAAGAAGGAGCATTCTTACTCTCAAACCCAGGAGGTTGTTTCATATATACTTCCTCTTCCAGAACACCATGGAGAAACGTGTTCTGAACATCCAGCTGTCTGAGACTCCATCCTCTAGAGACAGCAATAGATAAGACAAGGCGAATAGTGGCAGCCTTTACTACTGGACTGAAGGTATCCTCGTAGTCTATGCCATACCTCTGTTTGAAGCCTTTTGCAACCAATCTAGCCTTGTAACGATCAATGGTTCCATCAGCTTTCCTCTTTATCCTGAAAACCTACTTGCAATCGATCAAATTTTTACCTTGCTGTGGGGGAACCAGGTGCCATGTTTTGTTTTTCATCAATGCCATGTACTCTTCATGCATGGCTTTCTTCCACTTTTCATCACACAATGCTGCTTCAAGGGTGTTAGGCTCATCTGGTTCACCTGTGGAACAAACCATACCATACTTGGTTATATGCTTGTAATTAACAGGTTGAATTACCCCTTGTTGCAGCCGTGTACGTCGTGGTTGGGAAACATCAGGATCGGTGGCCACAGAAGATCCTGCAGGCTGCTCATGTGTGACTACATCTGATCCCGATGAAGATGCTGCTTGATTTTCTGCGCCTAACTGTTGAAGCGGAGTACGTGAGTTTGCCGCAGAGGATCCCGCTTGAGCATGTGCATGTGCATGCAGATCATCATGGCGTGATGATGGCGTATCCGCCTGAACCTCCACGCCGGTCGGGCCCTCCCTGCGTCGCGCGTCACCGCGCCGCGTGTACGTCACCGGATTGGTGGCGTACCTCGTACCGCAGGTTGACAGGGACCGGTGCGGGGCCGCCTCCGCCCGACCGCACGGGGATCGATGCGAGAACGCGTCCGCCCGACCGCGTCCGTCACGTGGATTGAGGGACAGCGTGGCGCGCGCGCCCGCGCCTGGGCCTGCTCCCGCAGCTGTCACGCCTACTCCCGCGGCTGTCGCTGCCCCGTCAGCATGGAGAAATCCCGAGGCGCCTGTACCTGCCGCGTTCGCAGGAACCGATCCCGAGGCGGATCCGGTTCGCTGCAGATGGGCAGATCCCAAGGCGGATCTGTTTCCCTCGGGGAGGCACATGAAATACGGCTCAATAGGCGCCGTTTTTTCTGCATTTTCTGCATCTGCTCCTGTAGTTGCCGCGCTGCTTTGTTCTGTTGCATCAACACAAAACTCATGCACATCATTAGATGGGTTAGTCAATAGATCATCAATATTTTGTCCCCCTTGATCAAAACTAGTGAGATGAGAGGGCAAAAGAAGGATTTCTTTGCGAAGGAGTGCACCAGCATTGGGATGGAGGTCAGCAAACGGAAATTCTGTTTCATCAAAGACCACATCTCGTGAGATGTAGACACAGCCAGTGGAGACATCTAAACACTTGACCCCTTTATGCTGTGCACTATACCCTAGGAAGACGCACTGTTTTGAGCGAAACATGAGTTTGCGGTTGTTGTAGGGACAAAGGTTGGGCCAACATGCACACCCAAACACACGGAGAGACTTATTGTCTGGTTTATTACGAAGAAGTCGTTCTACTGGAGTTTCATTGTTAATGACACGACTAGGTAGCATGTTGATAATATGAACAGCTGTGAGAAAAGCTTCGTCCCAGAACTTGAGAGGCATGGATGCCCTGCTAAAAGAGCAAGACCAACCTCGACAATGTGCCTATGCTTGCGTTCGGCAGAACCGTTTTGTTGGTGAGCATGCGGGCAGGACACATGATGTGAGATGCCAAGATTTTGGAAGAACGAATTTAATTTTTCATATTCCCCTCCCCAATCAGATTGGACAGCAACTATCTTGCTATCAAACTTTCGTTCAACTAGTGCTTGAAAGTTTTGGAAAACTTGAAACACATCGGATCTCTTTTTGAGGAGATATATCCACGAGAATTTGCTATAGTCACCAATAAAACTGAGGTAATATGTGTGTCTACCAACGGAGGTAGGGGCTGGACCCCATACATCGGAAAAAATAAGTTGCAGAGGTTTAGTAGAAACACTAGTTGAGATGGGATACGGTAATTGATGACTTTTAGCTCGCTGGCATGAATCACAAATTGTTTCAACATGACGCTCACCAACAAATGGGAGCTTATTTTTCCTAAGCAACTTTTCTACTAAAGAAAAAGAGGCATGTCCTAGACGGTCGTGCCATCGTGTGGACGAAAGCTTGATAGCACCACAAGCTTGTTTATTGAATCTTCGAAACTCCGAAATCAACGGATAGAGCCCTCGAACACATCTACCTCGATAGAGGATTTTCCTCGTGACCTGATCCTTAATCAAGAAGAAAAAAGGATGAAATTCGAGAAGAACATTATTATCAAGGGCAATTCTATGAACGAAAAGAAGATTTTTGTGTGCACTAGGGACATGCAAGATTTTCTTAATGTGTAGTTTTCGACTAGGGGTACGAAATATAGAGTGACCAATGTGACTTATACCCATACCTTCTCCGCTAGCAGTATGAATTTGATCTTTGCCGCGGTATTTTTCCTTCATGGTGACCTTCTCAAGCTCGTTCCTGATGTGGTTTGTGGCACCGCTATCGACGTACCAATTGGTGTCAATACCGTAGGAACCATCAGCGGCAGCAGCTACCTTGTCATCATCTTGGGAGTCCTCATACTCATCATAGCGGTACCAGCAATCCTTAGCTATGTGACCTGGCTTCCCGCAGATTTGGCATCGCGGGGTTTCTGGACGCGTTCGGTTTCCTCCACCGTGCCCGCGCCCGCGCCCGCGACCACCCGAGCGCTGAGGAGAGTGGCCGCGATCGTTGCCGCTGCCAGCAAATCGCCCTTTGTAGCGCGAGGAGCCACGTGAGCGGGAGCCACCACCCCGGCCGCGCGACGCCAGGTTTGCAGAAGATTTGAACCAACCGCTGGATCCACTGAACTGTGCCATGCGCTGGTCGAAGTTCGACAGCATGGCGAAGAGCTCATCGAGGGTTGCAGGAGTAACACGGGCGTCGAGGGCCGATACCAGTGGCTGGTAGTCCGCTCCAACCCGTGGATGATGTACGAGAGAAGCTCGTCGTCCTGGATGGGCTTGCCCGCCGCGGCCAGCTAGTCGGCATAGCCACGCATGGCGGCGAAGTAGGAGGCAACCGAGAGGTTACCCTTCTGCGCGTTGATGAGGGAGGTGCGTATGTTGTTGATGCGACTCGCCGATTGGGACGAGAACATGGCCGCGAGCATCGTCCAGAGCGCGCCCGCCGTGGTGACCGTGGTCACCGTGACCAGGACCTCCTTCGTGAGGTTATTCAGCAGGTAGCCAAGGACCTGCTGGTCCTCCCGTACCCATATAGGGTGGAGAGGGTTGGGCGATGAAGTCTCCTTGCCCTCCTTGACGGTGACGAGGAGCTTCGCCGGCTCCGGGTTGGTGCCGTCGACGTAGCCGAAGACGCCGGCGCCGCGCAGCTGAGGTGTGATCTGCGTGCGCCATAGCACGTATTTCGTGCGTGATAGCTTCTCTGTGACCTGATTGTTGAGGCTTGGAGAGAAGGCGCTGGAGGAAGACATGGCTAGGCTAGATTGGTTTGACAGAAGCTCTCGATGGGAAAAGGAAAGGCTCTGTTACCATGTGCGATGCGGAAAACGTCTTACCTCGCAGAGAGGGGACGCGTACATGTTATATGCAGGGGTGCAAAACCCTGGTAGCGCATACAGTTGGGATCCATCTCATCCGGGAGAGAAGATCTCGTACAGGTACAGGAGGTTACAACTTGGAGTCCAAGCTAGCTAGAGATAAACCTCCTATCATAACTACCAAGATACATACAACTCCCGCTAAGATACGTCACATGTGACGCGCACAATGAAGGTACACATACGGCTTGTTTAACACCCTTTACAGATATGACTTCGACTTAGTTGTTAAACCCTCCAATAAAATCCAGTTTCCGACGAGGTCCATCTGACATTGCTGTTTCTTTCACCTAGGTCGCTTATCTTTTCCTAATTCTAGATATGACAGTTAGTTTGGAACATTATTAGAGTTGCGCTCATGCATTACTATAATTAAACAGGGTTCCTCTAAACAACTGATTTCACATAGTAGCACAGAGCAGGTGCAAAAACTGTGGTGGACCGATCCGGCAGGTCAGGTTCTTCCAGAACTGAGACCATCTATATCTCAACACAAATTCGAGCCGAGTTTACAAACCATAACCCACAATGAGGTGAAGTTGTATCTCAGAATTTCTGATGCAGTACATTATACAAACAATCTGCCAAATGCACTACATACAATGCATCACACCGTGCATCACTCGGAAAACAGAAAAACTAACACCATGCCGTCATAATTAAGCACAAAACAGAGTATTTGTATTTAAGAATGGTAAACATGCATTGTCAGACTTTACTGGTGTTGTTTGAGAGAGAAGAGCGTCTTGAAGATGCCCACTAGAACACCAGCCACGGAGAAGACAGCGACAATGGTTTTGAAGTTGTTGTAGATGAACCTGTGCATCTTGATCCACATCCACCTTTTGACCTTGTAGTCCTCCATGCGCAAAAAGAAGCGGATGTACGAGCTGCCCGCAGGAAGGTGCTTAGAAACACTTTTGAAGAACTCGAGCATCTCTTTGTTTGTGAGTACTCCATGCAGAAGATGCTTCGTTCGTAGCTCGTGCACATCCTCCTCACGATCCATGAGCATCAAAAGGAGGGCGAGGTACGAGCAGACAGCCAACTCTTCATCATGACGTAGATCCCCTGAGATCGTGCATATCTCAAAAGCCGCCATGTTTACAAGCCAACATGCGCCTATGTTGCTCAGCGCTAGGGGCGTCATGAAAAGCTCGCCAAAGAGGTGGCCTTGGTTGATGCCGATTTCTGTGAAACTTCCAGTCTTGATGGCTTGCAGCTTGATGCCAATTTCTGCAAGCTCGAGGGCAGTTGTAGATAATGAAATTGTTTTTTTCTTGGTTGATGGTATATGTCTTCTCATAGGGCCGGGGTTAGGCTTAGCAACCGTTCGCGCGTTCAAGAGTTTCAATGTTGAAGAAAACATTTGCTTTGCCCTGATGGGGGCTTTCAAACGATTCAATGTTGAAAATACTTGATTGAAGCAGGCCTTCTTGTTGACTTTGATGGTTGTCCTGCTGCTTGTTTTGTTGAATCGGACGAGACCAAGGAGATGGGGTGGCCTGTACTTCTCATCCAAGTATGAAATGTTTTGTTCTGGTATAGTATGATACATGTTTGTGAGACCTTCTCCCATTACTGAAATTGTCTTGTTCACTTGCGCGGACACAAACCCAAAGGTTAGGATGGTTTCCATAACTAGCCAAGGAACTTGGTCCTCCAGCAACATTACATCATTATAGATATGCAGTTTGTTGGAGTGAAAAACATATAGCAACTCTGGACATAGAAGCTGCTCATCGCCCATAATAATCATAAACTCAAGCAAGAAACAAGCATCATAGAACATCATAGCCTCAAAGTCAGCATGACTTATACCTGTCACCGCGTCATCAGCGTAGAGGCGGTGGGCCTTGTCCGCAACCTTGACGACAGCCCCATAGATCTCCTCAAGCGAGTGGCCTGACCCATTGATGAAGTGGTGGGCAGCCACATGCTTCACCTTCTCCATCTGCCGGAGGTGGGGTGAGTCATGGTGGTAAGGGCCGATGGCCACGACCCTTGGCACAATGTACTGGCTGCCGAGACCGTGTAGGCTTGCAGGGAACCCGCAGGGAACCTATGCATCTTATCTTGTCTCTTGTGGAAATCAACCTTGAGGTCACCTGCTCTACTTTCCTCAAGTACTGCTCCTCAACCGAAGCCGGTACTGCTGCATCTGTAAAGACCACGATGTGCTCATCATTCAACTTGCTGGCGGCTACAACTAGGAACCACCGGCACATCTGTAATCTCAGAGGGGGAAGCAGCCTTGAACTCTTGAGCTGTTTTCTTCAGGTATTCCTCAACCGGAGCAGGTACTGCTTCTACTGATTCCACGGCTTCCATCCTCGAACTAATTTGCTGGATGGGTTAGGAGTGCCACACAGATGTGTTATATCCCAGAGGAGAAATCAAATTGCTAGAACTAGCATCGTTTCCAAACTAGAAAAGCAAAGTATCGACGAACAGATTAACAAACAAGATGCGAAGATGGCACTTCCACTGTCCTGTTGGAGTACTATACTAGTGCAAATGGTATTAGCTTTTCCACTACGAAAAAATGTATATTCTGAATCTAATTAACCACTCTTTAGCTTGTCCCCATCAGCATGGTGAGCTCGCCTATGCTAACCACCCTTTCCGTTTATAAGTTTGCTAATTCCAAGGTAATTCAGGGTTAGCCAAGGCCATCCTGAACCGTAGAGTGTAGACTATTGGCAAAATATCATAAAGTTCTGCAGCACTTGAATTGAATCATAAATTCTTTGTAGATGTGGAACAGTACAGCTGTTTGTAGAACTGACCAGTGCAAAACTAAGTCATATTTCTTGCATCCCAACATGAAAACAAAATTATCAAAATAACATACATATAAATGATGACTGATTCTAAGAGTGCTCAACAAATTAAGTGCTTAGAGCACTAACCTGGAAGAAGATTAGAGATATCCCATCTAGCTTCTGATCAAGAGAACACCCAAGCTGGTATTGCCTCACAAGGAAAAAAGCAAGCAAGGGAAAGGGGAAGAAGATATTGGCTTGACCTCTCGGTGCCAGGTTGCTTCCTATAAATGAATAGATGGGGGCAATGTTGGAAGAAATGAGGTCTCAAAAAAAATGTTGGAAGAAATGTGAGCAGGTATGCTCCAGATCTTGTGACCTTAGATTCAAGATTTTCATTCTTATTATTAAGAGACTAGCTAGTCTCCAAATATTAAGAATCTTAATTAAGGGTGGGTGATATGTACATGTGATGGTTACTGATTACCACATTAAGGGCATTAGACTATCATTATCATTATTAATTGACAACGAGGATCATGAAGACCCTTCCTCCCTTAATGGTTATCGTTGGCCTCCTCTAAGGTGAAAGAAGATAATAACGGGATACATGCAGCCCGCAGCCGGCCATATGTGAAGTTCTTCTCCCTAGTTTCAAATCGGGCATATACAAAAGAAACGGTTTAAGAGCTGGCCTAGAACTTACCAAGAAGAAGTGTAGGGATGCCAGCTAGTTTCTGCTCAGAAAATACCAAGCTAGTAAGTATTGCGGGGTGATTGATGATCGTTGTTTTATATATAAAGCGGGGCAAAAGCCTTTTCGGTAAGTAGGAGAAAGGGTAGGAAGTGGCTGGACCAACCTAGCGTACCAGGTTGCATATATAGAAATGATTTTAATTAGGTGTGCGTGAAATTGTTTCATTGGAATCAAGATTAATTAAGACGAGCAGACAGTCTAGTCTCTTTACGTTTAGCAGCTCAATTCATCATATTGTCAACCTTACCGGTTACCACATTAAGGAACATGTGGTGGTACCAATTAACACGTTAATGAACATTAGACTATGGGCACGTGATAAAGTATTCCGGATGTATTTAAGAAGACCAAACATAGTAGTGTCTTTAAATTTAGCAGGATAACTTACCCTAGGGCCTACGGTGGGTCTGTTGTTGGATGTGATGGCTACCAACAACCATGCTAAGAGACGTTAGACTATTATTAGTACTCCCTCCGTTCCTAAATATTTGTTTTTCTAGACATTTTAAATAACTACTACATACGGATGTATGTAGACATATTTTAGAGTGTAGAATCACTCATTTTGCTTCGTATGTAGTCACTTTTAAAAATGCCTAGAAAGACAAGTATTTAGGAACGGAGGGAGTAGTAATTATTGGGTAGACGGGGAATTATTCAATGCTGATGACGGTGTAAACTAATCCTCCATGATTGTCATTGTTTGAGCTTCTCAGAGGTGAAAAGAGATAAAAACCAGGTATACATACTTGCTGAGCATATATATAGAAAGATTTAAGAGCCGGCTGGAGCACTAACCGAGTAGGTGTAGAGGTGCCCGCTAGTTGCTGGCTGCTGCTCAGAAAAGACCCAATATTCCCGCAAAAAAAAAGACCCAATATGTCTAGTACTGCTTCAGAAGGAGAACATCCAAGTAGTAGAAGAAAGAGACAAAATGCACCGATTACTGCGTCAAGGAGCGGAAACATGTCGTTGTTGGGTCGACGGGGATTAGTCAATTCGGGCAACTTGCGTTGCTGAGCTGTTTTAAGTTTGAAGTTGGCAGTTTTCATTGGTATTGGAAGAGCGACCTATGCTAGTTAATGTTCACTTGTAGTGGTGAAAATGTTGCCTGAAGAACAGCTGGCAATATTTTGTTGCACAGATGCTTGATTTGCTATCCTGAATCCTGATGCACGATTTAAACAAGGAGGTACAATTCCCAGTGAAAGTAGGTGTTTCGAAGAAAGAAAAACTCGGATCGGTTGGTAATGAAATAGTACCTGAGATTTGTAGTCAGAATTAAACCCCGGTCCTCGTCTACCAAAGCTCTGCTCTTGATAAGGAAAGGCGCTACAATGAATGGTTGGCCCGCCATCTCTTCTTGGAAGAAAGGCGATGCCGGCCGGTGTGCTCAGCAGCGTGCCACCGCTGCGTCGACGAGGCCCACTGCCATCATCTATCAGCTAGCCTGAAAGAAGCCTGGTCTGCCATGGCCGCTGCGGCGGGATGCGGAGGAGCAGGTCGGCGGGAGCTCGTCCGCCGGTGGTCTTGAGGTGAGTTATTTACCGAAAACCATCACACTTGAGGTTAGGGTAACAGATTGGTACCACATTTGAATCAGGGCATAAAAAACCACCGGTTGACTAAACTTCTCTCACGAGCAAGACATGATCATACCTTTGTACTCTTTGGGTGTTAATCACATAGCGATGTGAACTAGATTATTGACTCTAGTAAACCTTTTGGGTGTTGGTCACATGACAATGTGAACTATGGGTGTCAATCATATACAGATATGATTATTGGTGTTAAATCACATGGCGATGTGAACTAGATTATTGACTCTAGTACAAGTGGGAGACTGAAGGAAATATGCCCTAGAGGCAATAATAAAGTTATTATTTATTTCCTTATTTCATGATAAATGTTTATTATTCATGCTAGAACTGTATTAACCGGAAACATAATACATGTGTGAATACATAGACAAACATAGTGTCACTAGTATGCCTCTACTTGACTAGCTCGTGAATCAAAGATGGTTAAGTTTTCTAGCCATAGACATGAGTTGTCATTTGATTAAGGGGATCACATCATTAGGAGAATGATGTGATTGACTTGACCCATTCCGTTAGCTTAGCACTTGATCGTTTAGTATGTTGCTATTGCTTTCTTCATGACTTATACAATGTTCCTACAACTATGAGATTATGCAACTCCCGTTTACCGGAGGAACACTTTGTGTGCTACCAAACGTCACAACGTAACTAGGTGATTATAAAGGTGCTCTACAGGTGTCTCCGAAGGTACATGTTGGGTTGGCGTATTTCGAGATTAGGTTTTGTCACTCCGATTGTCGGAGAGGTATCTCTGGGCCCTCTCGGTAATACACATCACTTAAGCCTTGCAAGCATTGTAACTAATGAGTTAGTTACGGGATGATGTATTACGGAACGAGTAAAGAGACTTGCCGGTAACGAGATTGAACTAGGTATTGGATACCGACGATCGAATCTCGGGCAAGTAACATACCAATGACAAAGGGAACAACGTATGTTGTTATGCGGTTTGACCAATAAAGATCTTCGTAGAATATGTAGGAGCCAATATGGGCATCCAGGTTCCGCTATTGGTTATTGACCGAGAATAGTTCTAGGTCATGTCTACATAGTTCTCGAACCCGTAGGGTCCGCACGCTTAACGTTATGATGACAGTTTTATTATGAGTTTATAAGTTTTGATGTACCGAAGTTTGTTCGGAGTCTTGGATGTGATCACGGACATGACGAGGAGTCTCGAAATGGCCGAGACATAAAGATTGATATATTGGACGACTATATTCGGACACCGGAAGAGTTCCGGGTGATTTCGGAGAAAACCGGAGTGCCGGAGGGGTTACCGGAACCCCCCGGGGAAGTATTGGGCCTTAGTGGGCCTGAGGGGAGAGAGAGGGCATCAGCCCAGGAGGTGGCGCGCCCCCTCCCTTGGGGAGTCCGAATTGGAGTAGGGGAGGGGGGGCACGGCCCCTCTTTCCCTCTCCCTCTCCCTCTCTTTCCTTCCCCCTTCCTCCTTCCTAGTTGGACTAGGAAAGGGGAGTCCTACTCCCACTAGGAGGAGGACTTCCCCCTCCTTGGCGCGCCCCAAGGGCCGGCCGGCCTCCCCCCTTGCTCCTTTATATACGGGGGCGGGGGAGCACCCCAAAGACACACAAGTTGATCTACGGATCGTTCCTTAGCCGTGTGCGGTGCCCCCTTCCACCATATTCCACCTCGGTTATATCGTCGCGAAGCTTAAGCCCTGCGCCGGTAGAACATCAACATCGTCACCACGCCGTTGTGCTGACGGAACTCATCTCCGGAGCTCGGCTAGATCGGAGGCCGGAGATCGTCATCGAGCTGAACATGTGCTGAACTCGGAGGCCCCGTACGTTCGGAGCTTGGATCGGTCGGATCGTGAAGACGTACGACTACATCAACCGCGTTATCATAACGCTTCTGCTTACGGTCTACGAGGGTACGTGGACATACACTCTTCCCTCTCGTTGCTATGCCATCACCATGATCTTGCGTGTGCGTAGGAAATTTTTTGAAATAAAACCCAACAGGCTCAGCTTCTTCCCGCATTACCGGCTCAGCTTCTTCCCCCATTGTTGTATCATCGTATTCAGGGAACCCATGGCCAGGATAGTTGTCATCGTCCTCTTCTTCTTCATTGTCTTCCATCATAACCCCTCTTTCTCCGTGCTTGGTCCAAACATTATAGTGGGGCATGAAACCGGACTCAAATAGGTGGACGTGAATGGTTCTTGACGTAGAGTAATTGTGACCATTCTTACAGCTAGCACATGGACAAGGCATAAAACCATCCGCCCGCTTGTTTGCCTCAGCCGCAAGCAGAAAAGTATGCACGCCCTCAACGAACTGGGGAGAGCATCGGTCATCGTACATCCATTGCCGGCTCATCTTCATTACACAACACCGAATAGACCAAATTAATACAAGTTCATACATAAAGTTCATACAACACTTAAATGCAACAAACAAATAACTCTCTAGCTAGAGCATTTAAATGCAACAACAAATGCGATCAAGATCGCAACTAAGATAACAATTGATCCAACAGCATAATGATACCAAGCCTCACTATCGATGGCATATTTTCTAATCTTTCTAATCCTCAAGCGCATTTTCTCCATCTTGATCTTGTGATCATCGACGACATCGGCAACATGCAACTCCAATTCCATCTTCTCCCCCTCAATTCTTTTCAATTTTTCTTTCAAGTACTCGTTTTCTCTTTCAACTAAATTTAACCTCTCGACAATAGGGTCGGTTGGAATTTCCGGTTCACATACCTCCTAGATAAAAATATCTATGTCAACTTGATGGGCAGAATTTGTCATAAACACGAAATGCAAAAAATAGTTTTAAAAAAGAATATACCACATCCGAATCATAACAAGGATGAGGGCCGACGGGGACGGATATCAAAACCATGGCACTATGTATAACAAACAACGTACGGGTAAGATAATTATTATACGAGTAACTATATATCCAAATCACACAAACATCAATTTTTTATATAAAATTTCATGAACAAGAGGCTCACCACAAGGTGGTGCCGGCGACGGGACGGTGGGGCGATCGACGGTGGTTACGACGGAGATTTAGAAGGCACTAAGTAAACCACACCTACATATGCAAACTAAGTGTTATTTTGACCTCAAATTGCATATAAATCAAATACTACCACATATAATTCCTCCCAAATTACTAAAACCCACAATTAATCACTAAACCAATGCAAGAGCTAATCTAGCAATGAGAGATGAAAGGACAAAGTTGCTAACCTTGGTGATCATTTGAATGGATGAGGGCCTGCAAATCTTGACAAATTTGGGGCAAATTTTGTGATGAACTCGAGAGGAAGAAGGGAAGAACAGAGGAGAGGGAGAGGGGAAAGGGGGAAGAATAGAGTGTGGGTGGACGAAGGGTTTATATAGGATGACCTTTAGTACCGGTTCGTGGCACCACTTTCTTTAGTGCTGGAAGGGCCCCACTCTGACAACATCCTGCCACCACTTTCTTTAGTACCGGTTCGTGGCACGAACCGGTGCTAAAGGTTCACCACGAACCGGTACTAAAGAGCTCCTCCCGCCTAGCCGTTGGAACCGGCACTAATGGACACATTAGTGTCGGTTCTGTTACAAACCGGGACTAATGTGTCTCACATTTGACCCTTTTTCTACTAGTGTGAACAAGTTTTGTGCAATATTGAACTACAAAAAAAACAAGTTAGCACTACAAACACCAACAACAAGCATGATGAACATGGATGAAATGGCACTTACCCTATCTTCATCATTAGTGCCACTTGGGTTCAACTTGTCAACCGCCTTTTGTGCGGCCGCCCACTTTTGACAATCTCGGCTGATTGTCGACCACTGGGAGCGAAGAGATCGTTCCAAGCAGTCAATTTCACTCTTGTTGTGTAGATCAAAGTGCTCCTTCATCAGGTTCCAATAAGCATCTTTACTTTGATCACCTCCAACGGATGGATCCCTCGACACTTGCAACCAAGTATTGCATAGCAAGACATCTTCCTCATTGGTGTAGTTGCCTCCTCTTCCTTTCGGTGCGTCGACAATGCCCTCACCATCCTTGTCCACCTCAAACACATGGTCATCAAAATGCATGTCATTGGTTTGAGACCAATGCAAATTGTTGGAGCCAACACCCATAGTTGACATATATGCCTCATCGTTGAAACTACAAAGTATATACAACGAAGCAAATAAGCTATCTATATGTATGCATTCAAAAAATACAACAACAAAAAGTTGGCGAAATTTTACACCTTTGGGGCATTTCCTCGAACACCTTCTGCGCGTCGGCCGCCGGCTCAACAAGTGAGCTCGTCCGTGCTTCGGTAGCCGACGCACCCCTCGCACGCCCTGCAAGCTTCTTCCTCGACGGCTTCGAGGAGCCGGAGCCGTCCGCCGCCTTGTTCTTCTTCGCAGATACCTTGCCCTTCTTCGGCCGCGCCGCATTTGGGAGCTTCGAGAGGGGGGCACGTGGCTTCACAGCGGGCACCGGCGCGACGCCACCCGCCGCCGAGGTCATCCGTGGCGGCATGAAAAGGCCACACACTATGTCGGTGCTTGAAGGAGCTCCGACAGAGGAGAAGCCAAAGCTTCCCGCGCTAGGGTTTGCGGCAGCGGCAGAGGGGTTGTGGGAGTAGGAAGGGGTGAGGGGGGTGCCAACACGGGCGTCCATCGGGCCGATTCACCGGCGGCGGCGCGGGCGGAGCGAAGGTGGCGCGACGGAGAGAGTGCGGCGCGATTGCTCGCGTGTGCGGCGCGCGGAAGCGGGCGTACAAAATACACAGCGTGCGATGGCGATTTGGACCGCGCGCCCAACTCTATATGCCGCGCGCTTATTGCGCGTCCGCTGGAGCCCCTACATCGATTGCGCGCGCTAAAAAGACAAATTTGCGGCGCGACCCTTATTTAGCACGGCTGTTGGAGATGCTCTAAGCAGTGCAGCGGCTTCGGTCGCCAGAGGTCGAGAGGAGTGAGGGGAGGGGGGGTCGATGGGGATTTTTTGGGAGGGCTGGCTGGGCTAGGTCGTTCGATGTCTAATGGGCTGTCTGGGAATCGGGACCCAATTAACTAATATCCTTCCAAGTTCATGAATGAATCCTTTAAATCTTTATTTACTACTCCTTTTCTACAATCATTTTCCTCAATTTGGAATAAGGAAACAATTCAGATTTTGATTTCTCCTTGTTTTCATTCAACAATGATAATTTCATTTCAATTTAAGTACCAATTTTGGAACACACGCTGTCAAGAAATAGGCATGTACATACTCTCTGTGCATGGCAATATTAATGTGCCAGTTTATTTGGGCTGAGCTGAGTCCTGAAGGTAGGACGCACAATCTTCTTTGAAACAAATGCCCTTTGTAGTTAACTTGGCAGTGGTAGTAGCATCATTTAGATTTCTAGTGCAATCCAATATTTCAATTTTTATTTTGTTGGCTAAGTACACCTCTATGCAACTTCCACAACAGAATATTCCAAACTATAGAATGGTCTCAGTGTACCAGTTTTTCGAATCTCCATTGAAAAACTTGAAGGAAGATGCTCGCCAAATGGTCGTCAACTATTTTAAAAACTACTTTGACTTATATGGAGAACAGTATTAGTACTGTAAAACTTGACCAAGAAAGCTGATGTGTAACAGCTATTTTTTAATACTGTTAAAACAATATACCTTTCGAGATGTAGCTATGATCTCCAAAACGAGTAAGAACTTTTTCATATCAGTTATCGTTACCTAGTATACCATGTTCGGAAAGTTTAATCGTATATGTTTTGTAGCTCATGCATTGCTACCATTTTCATGAGCATGGATCTGTTACAATAGGATGAAACAAATTATGAGGCTGTGTGATGTAAATGTGGATATATATCACAGGTGCACAGCTTTGGGCTTTCGAGCGATCCAGGAAGGTAAACCTGGAAGCTGGAACATAAGAACTTCATTGATGTCTCTTTAGTCTGAAACTCAATGCGACCATAGTTAATTTCCTTCTACCAAATTCCTTTCATTCCCATCTATAAAAAGTTTCTTTTTATGCATGTTCAGTGCTCAATTCAAGTATGCTCACCAAGGGATACCTTTTTTTTGACATTTTGGTGCAAAGTAGCTTAATTTACCTCTCCTACTGTTTTCTTCAGAATTAGATGTTGAAAATGGTGTTGGAACTCTATTTAATTTTTGCTGCATTCTTAGTTGCTATTATTGATCATCAACGGAAGAGTTGATAAAATTCAAATTTAGTTCTCAATTCTTTTTGGTTCATTTAATTATAAAGATCTATCTTCCTAGGTCGACGGTGGTCCAACCGCACCCGTCTTTAAAACAATAGAGTTTGGAGTCCCATGTGTTAGAAATTTCATACCATTTAAACAAAATGTAGAAAAGAACAAGCTATGTTTATCTATGACATTAAGCAACAGCCAATGTTTATCTGCCGCGTTTATAAAAAGAAATCTTTAGCTAGAGCATTAAAACTAACCAAATCTTTAGCTACAACAGTTAAGGCTTCCCTATCTTTCGCTACAACATTTAAAACTAGACATGGCATTTAAGACTTCCCTATCTTTAGCTACAACATTTAAGACTAGACGATAAAGTCACTAGCTATGTTTGGCAATGTAAAAATACAACAATTTGGATAACCCATTCAATTTGTGCTTGTTACTGATGAGTAATTACAATACTAGTTACAGTTCTGCTATATATATGGACCGGGGTAAGTAATGGATACATATCAAAACCCAGTGAATTTCTCACACAATGGGGAAGCACATCAAGCACAATGCCCAACTTGTTGTCTTGCTTTCCATGGTTCTTCTAAGTTGCCTGGTTTCTTCAGCCGTACAAGGTAATGAACAATTGTAAATAGTTATTTCATGAACTTTCAGTGTTCATCCTTATGTTTAAAGTTTGTTTCGTCAACCTTGAGTATGCACCCCTTGGAAAGATCTAGAGTGGTTTTCTACATAGGCATTATCTACATGTTCACATGCAAAATGAAATTACCTTCATGTTGAGCTGACATAAATTTATTTGATTTTCACTTCAGTGACGACAAGAGGAGCAACACAGCGGCTATACGGCCTAACGATGACCCTGACTGTGTGAGAGAGACGAAGTTGAAGTGGCCGCGGAAACGACAGTACTGCTGCAACTATTTTGCATATACTGGTCCATGCTACGATGACTATACTGTCTGCAAAGCCCATTGCCCGTGATTCAACACAATTCCCATGAATAGTTTTCATGTAATAAGGAAGAGATGATATGCAATAAGTTTTCCTATCAACATTTACTTTTCCAATTGCTTAAGTGAATAAAGATATGATTTCCAAAATTATTATGGTGCTTGTACTTATCCCTATCAACTGTTTTATCAAAAATACATTTTTCGTGCAACGGAGACACACCGCCGGCACTACAGTGCAACGTAACAAAGGGTGGCCAGGATGGTGGTCCATGGACCACCCTAGAATTTTTTTTCACAGGCTCACTTGTGTGTACTTGAGCCGAAGAAAGCCAAGAATAGGATTGTTTTTGCACAGATAAAGATGTGGTTTCTAAATTATTATTGTCCTTGTACTTATCTATAAGAAATATGTTTTTGAAGAAATATTTTTTTGTGCAATGGAGACACACCGTTAGCACTTCAGTGCATTGGCGTAAACGAGGGGTGGCTAGGATTTTTCCATTGGCTCACTTGGGTGCACAGGTGTGCTTCTCAAAAAAGTGAAAGTACAACTGCGCTCTCTAGTTTCTGTTTTTCCCCGGGTTTTTTATTTATATGTTTTCTGTTTTCAGTTTTTACGGACCTTTTTTTTGTAGTTTTTTATTTTTCCCAGATTTCGGCTTTTTCCGTGCTTGTTTTTATTTATGGT
>NC_057810.1:725873974-725880712 GCF_018294505.1 Triticum aestivum
ATGGTGGAAATGGTTTGTGATTGTTCGAGAGATAAAATGTAATAAAAAAACTTATCTTAAAAAACTCTCTCTCTCTCTCTCTCTTCAGAATAATAATAAGATTTACATTTTTCAAAATATCACCATATTGGCTGGAGTCAAGGAAAAAAACATATTGGCAGTCAGTAGACTCACCCTAGTGTAACCGTACGCACACGATCGATTAGGTCCAGGCACAAGGATGCAGTTTTACATCTCACGCCCACGAATCTCGACCACCTACCTGTACGCACACGCACACAAAAAACGGGATTAACATCTACGTGCCAGAAAGAAGCTCACTCAGCTGGATGATCGGAAGCAACTAGTGTGATTTATATATGCAGTGACAATTACCTTGTCATCAAGTGCACGTTTTGAAGAAATTTCTCTCATGTCATGTGCCTTTCCTTTTGGGTGAGCCTCCAGGAATAATCAAGTTACCGTGCATCAGTAATGATAGAACACCTGGTCTTACTGACGTTGTAATTGCAGCAAACACAGAGAACTGCCAAGTCATTTGTGGCTCTCTTCAGCCCACTATGGTTCAACACTTTTTCTGATATGTATTATATTTTGACCTCTTAAGTTGTACTGTACACTTATGTAATCAGGTATAAAGTTGCACATCTTATTAAGCAACTTGTTCAAAATTATACAATTCTTTTATGTAGTTAAAAATCATTTTTTATAAAAATACTAAAAGTTAATAGTAACTTCTCAAACATTATGTGCAACTCTATTTTCTAAAGGTTATGTGTAACTTCATCAAATATTTTTTGTGGCTTCCCAAATATTATAAACTTTTTGATTGTGTCCACTATTTTCTGATTCTTTTTCCAAATAAAAATCATTTTCAGTGGAAATGTGCTCGTTTGTGCCAGAAAAAAGGGCTGACTTGGGAATACGGAAAAGATCCTTAATCCCATGTCGACCGCACTCCAATTGTACCCTTCTCTAAAACAGCTAGAGTTTGTAGCCCTATGTTTCAGAAATTTCTTACCACTTAAATGAAATATTGAAAAGAACAAGCTGTGTTTATCTACGACATTTCACACAAACTAATATTTTATTTGCCACAATTGAAACTAGAAATATTTAGCTACGAAATTTCAAACTTGTTTATCTAGCTATGACATTTAAAACTATCCTGTCTTTAGCTGCGACATTCAAAACTAACTAGACGATAAAGTTATTAGTTTTATTTGGCAGCGGAAATAGATGCAACAATTTAGATAACCCATTCAATTAGGGTTTGTTACTGAACCTGGGCTAGTAAAGGATACATATCAAAACCAATAACTGCTACCCTTTGATGAAGCACATCAAGCACAATGCCCATCTTTTCATCTTACATTCCAAACCGAAATAGGCCTAAGATGTTTCACATGGATTCAAGAAAAAAACATTCATGGGTCGTCATGCTGACATATAATTGCCCAAACATAGTTAGTGAATATTCCTACTACTGGCCACAGCACTGTAGAGACGACAGGTCACAGAAAGGTCTTGTACAATCTGGAGCCACCCTTGAAGAACACACGCAAACACATTCTTCCTCCACAAACTCAAACATGAACAGACTTGACGCGCAAACATAGGTCGATTAACTCCAGCCGTCACATCGCATGGCCTGATACCAGATACCCTAAGGCAGGCACATGACTGTATTTCATACTCTCGACTTTTACATCGATCTCGCCTTCGAACAAGGGAGGGGAGCGCCCTACCTATACAAACAAGGAAACGAAATTAAGATCCACTGATACACAACTTGCACATGGCAGCACTACCACCATATCTTCCTCGTCCTACCAGTAATTTGTGATTTGTTTCCGGAAAGGAAATGAATCAAATGCAACACTTGCCTACCAGTAATTCTGACACTCTGAAGCGACCAAGACCACACCTCATTCCCAGCTAATACATCAGGTGTCCGTTTGATCACTCTCAAAAGTAGTTACATCACCAGTTCATCGTCTCTATCTCAACACAAATTCGACCCCAGTTTCCAAACCATAGCTCACAAATGAGGTGAAGTTGTAACTCAGAATTATATTTCAGATACAGTACATTGTGCCAACAATTTGACAAATGTAGAACAGATAACATCACACCATGCATCACTCTGAAAACCGAAAACTAACATCAGACCATTGTAATTAAGCACGAAACAGAGTATTTGTATATAAGTATGGTAAACATGGTCGATCTTTACTGGTGTTGCTTAAGAGAGAGGAGCGTCTTGAAAATACCCACTAGAACACCGACCACAGAGAATACTGTGACAATGGTTCTAAAGTTGTTGTAGATGAACTTGTGCACCTTGATCCACAGCCACCTGTTGACCTTGTAGCTCTCAATGTCTCTCAAGATGCGGCGGTATGAGCGGCTGGACGTCAGGTGCTTCGTAAGGCTCTTGAAGAGCTGGAGCACCTCTTTGTTTGTGAGTTCTCCTTGCACAATATGCTTCCTTCGTAGCTCGTGCACGTCCTCTTCCCGGTCCATGAGCATCGAAAGCAGAGCAATGTACGAGCAGATGGCCATCTCTTCATCACAATGTTGATAACGACGTTGACCCCCTGAGCTCGTGCATACCTCAAGAGCAGCCATATTTACAAGCCAACTCGCCCTTGCACTGCTTAACATCAGTGGCGTCAGGAAAAGCTCGCCAAACAGGGGTCCTTTCCTGATGCCAATTTCTGTGAAAATTCCTGTCCTGATGGCTTTGAGCTTGATGCCAATTTCTGCAAGCTCGATGACATTTGTAGATGTCGACACTGAATTGAGTTTTTTCCTGGACTTCTTTTTGGTTAATGGTACATGGCTTTCTATATGAACATCCTCGAGGTTGTTAGACTCTGCCATCATTCGGGTGTTCAACTCTTTCAATATTGTAAATACCTCCTTTAGAAGAGATGCTGGAAATGCTATCTTGCTGGCTCTTTTGGCCTTTTTGTTGGCCATCTTGATTTTGGTGGCCCTTTCCTTGTTTGTTTTGTAGAATCGAAGAAGACCAAGGAGATGAGGCGGTGTGTACTCTTCCTCCAAGTCTGAAAGGATTTCACCTTGTTTGATATGATACACACGGTTTGTGAGATTTTCTCCGAAATTCAAAAGTTTCCTCTTCACTGGCACAAACCTAAAATTAAGGAGGGCTTCCACAACCATCCATGGGAGCTGGTTCTCCAGCAAGATTACATCATTAATGATAAATTTTTCGTTGGAGTGAAAAACATATCGCAATTCTGGGCAGTCAAGCAGGTCCTTGTTACCAAGCATAAACTCGAGCAAGAAGCATGCATCATAGAACATGATAGCCGCAAAGTCAGCATGGCTGATACCTGCCACCGCGTCTTCGGCATAGAGGCAGCGGGCCTTGTCTGCAACCTTGACGACAGCCCCATAGATCTCTTCAAGCGAGTGGCCGCGCGACCCGCTGATGAAGTGGTAGGCAGCCATGCCCTTCGCTTTCTCCATCTGCTGGAGGTGGGGTGAGCCATGGTGGTAAGGGCCGATGGCCACGACCCTGGGCACAATGTACGGGCTGCCGAGACCGCGCAGGCTTGCAGGGAACCTATGCATCTTCTCTTCTCTCTTGTTGAAATCAACCTTGAACTCTTGTGCTGTTTTTTCCAAGTAGTCATTATCAACCGGAGCCGAAGCCAGTAGCGCTGTTTCTGCAAAGTCCATGCCCTCATCAACTTGCTCGCGGCTACATCCATGGATTTCATGCCCATCTGTGATCTCAGAGGAGGAAGCACACTTGAACTCCTGAGCTGCTTTCTTCAAGCACTCCTCAACCGGAGCAGGTGCTGCTTCTGCAGAATCCATGGTCGTCTGGACTGTGGAATCAACTTGCTGGCTGGGGGTATCACACACATCTGCTATCTCAACGGAGAAATCAGCCGCTTTCTTCAACTTGGAGTGGTGCTCAGTCGGAGCCACTGCTTCTTCAACGGCCTCAACCGTGGAATCAGCCGGCGGGTCGCAACAGCTACGAGTAGTACCCGAGAGATCTGCCATCTAGCTTGGCTCAGACAGCCGGATTGCGGCTACCTACCAACCGCTCCGCTGCTTCCCTGCTGTTTGCTACTGATAGTTAGAAAGTCACATTGCGATACTGATGAAAAGAAAACATGTACAGCACAGAACGGAGGAGATGCCGATACCTAGAAACTCACATTGGGATCCTGGTGATGCTCGCCGCCGGCCTCCTGCTGTGCCGGGCCAAGAAACAGTATCCTCAACGGCGGGACGCCAGGGATGGAGAAGGGATGCCTCTTAAAAGAGAAGAGGGGCGGAGGGAGGCGGGACGGCGGCGGCGGCGGCGGCGGCGGAAGAGGATTCCCGTGAGCGATCTGGAGACAGTAGTGACGGGTACTGGAGAGTGGAGACTGAGAGTGAGTAGGAGTATTTTCTTAGTGGGCCGAAAGGGCCCATCGCTACAAATAAAACCCTGAAAAAAACTCTTTCTTTTTAGCACACTACAAACGACTCCTTGGCGATCGATCGCGGGAGCGATCGATTCCGACCGCGCTCGTCGTTCCACCTATTCCCTTTCCGTTTCTAGTTTTTTTTCCTTTTCTGGAAAGCCCAGTCGGCCGCCTATTCCCTTTCCCCTTTCCATCCCCTCCTCCACTGCAGCTGCCCTGCTGCCCCCTCCTCGGCGAGGCGCCTCACGAGCGCCGCGAGGTCAGCGCGGGAGCCGCGCCCGCACGAGCGCCGCGAGGGAGGTGGCCAATACGGCGAGGCGCCGCGCCCGCACGAGCGCCGTGAGATCAAAGTGCAGCAGCAGCCAATACGGCGAGGCGCAGCGACTGCACGGGCTCCGCGAGGTCCAGGGGCGGAAGCAGCCAATACGGCGAGCGGTGCCTGTCCGGCGACCATACGGCCTCCGCGGCGTGCTCGACCTTGCTCCTACGCCTCCTACCCGGGCTGGACCTCCCCCCGGGCGTCGTCCCCACCCGCATCACCAAGCTCCCCAACGGCGTCCGCGACTCGGCGTCGCCTCCGAGGATTTCCAGGTACTACCCACATCCCCCTCCCCTCTTCCTTCTGATGAGTCCATGGCTGACAGCGGCCACCGTCTCCGAGCTCACGAACACCCAGATTTGACAGGGAGCAGCACAGGGATGGCGATTTTGGCAGCTCTGCTCTGATGATGCCGTCAGAGCACAGCTTGCTCGTTTTCAGCATGAGGAAGAAGATGATTTGACAGGGAGCAGCACAACTTGCTTGTTTTGTTTCTCTGTAGCAAGTTATTCTATAAATACTGAACACTATGCAAGGAAATCAGCAGCTGCCATTGTTCAAGAATGTACTAATTCTCTGAACATTGTTTTGTTTTTCTGTAGCAAATTATTTCTATGAATTCTGAACATTTGCAAAGAAATCAGTAGCTTTCATTGTTAAGAGAATGAGCTAATTCTCTGAAAATCTTTTTTGTTTTTAGCATGAGGAAGAAGATGATTTGACAGGGAGCAGCACAGCTTGCTTGTTTTGTTTCTCTGTAGCAAGTTATTCTATAAATACTGAACACTATGCAAGGAAATCAGCAGATGCCATTGTTAAAGAATGTACTAATTCTCTGAACATTGTTTTGTTTTTCTGTAGCAAATTATTGTATGAATTCTGAACATTTGCAAAGAAACTGTTGCTCCTTTGGATCGATGCCGGAGGCGGGACTGACTGACTCACCGCTGTTTCTTCATCCGCAACACGTTCAGATTAACACCGAGGCTCCCTGCCGTTCACAGCGTCTTGCCAAGTACAATACTACAACCAGGCAAGTAGCTCTTCTTGTATGTGGTGCTGAAGCAATGCCGGCTCCTTTTTTGGCCAAAACCTTCTTGCAAATGATTTAATAAAGTATTTAATCCCATGGTTCATTATTCCGTTTAGTGTAATCTGTCCATTCAAGCATTATCTTGTTCATGCTTTGTTTCAGCAGCGTTTTGTTTGTTTAAAAAAAGTCACACTAACAGTTTTTTCTTTTTCTAATTGGAACAGCTTCTGAGGATCGAGGAGGAGCTGGGCGACGCTGCGGTGTACGCTGGCCTCAAGTTCGCCTGACTTCCATCAAAGTGTAATCATGTTGTACACAGTACACTGTTCTCCATCGGCGTCGACTCCCAAGGTCTGGTTCGGTTCGGTCCGCCCCTTTCGATGCTCCCCATTCATCTGTTTAGCCTCAAAGATTAGCAATTTATTCGTTCGTTTCCAAGCATCGGCAGCAGCTGGCATGACGAGCACTGCACAAGGTCCCTGCTGCCTGCTGACTGTCAATGGCTCCCTTCCCTGCTGCAGGTAGCATCTTCACTTATTCAGTTCAGACATGCAGAGCAAAAAATATGTGGCCAGCTGAATTCTAAATAACGACGTCAGTTCAGACATGTTAAGAGAATCAGCAGATTTCATTGTTAAGAGAATGAGCTAATTCTCTGAAAATCGTTTTGTTTTTCTGTAGCAAATTATTGTATGAATTGTAAACATTTGTGCAAAGATACTGTTGCTCTGAACATTATTCAAACAACAGAGATAGAGCACAGTCTATTGGTATATACATGAGCATTAAGCTAGGAGAATTCTTAGCTAATCCTTGATGAGACATTGGTGTGCTGAATTATCTCTGTTACCCACCATAATTTATTTTTTTATATGAAATATGCATGCTTGTATGTGTTGTCCCATTTTTTAGTACTTGCGGTGTCATCTTCA
>NC_057810.1:725885797-725887075 GCF_018294505.1 Triticum aestivum
TTTTTTGATAGTAAACAGCATGCATGCAGCTTGTGTTTGTTCATCAAACCATAGGTACTCAAAGTCATGTTTCTTTTGTACCTCGTTTAAATCAAACAGTGCAGGTTCTTTATGCTCATGAGGATCTGTTCCCGCGAAAGCCCCTGTCTCCGCCATGCCAAAAGCAATATTAGCTGAATGACTCGCCGAATTTATGCTAGCCTCAACTGCCGCAAGCTCTTGAATATTCTCTTGCTCCTCTCTAGCGCGACGCCTCTGCACAAATGACTTTTTTTGTTCCGCGAGAGGGAACGGGGAGGAGGGGAGTGGCAGCGTTAGCATTTCCCTACTTATTGAACCTCTTGCTTTTTGCTACAAAGAATTATTAAAGAGAGAGGGGGTTGGGGGTGATACCTGTGTAAATCTTTCCAGTAAAACGTGCACTGGCATGCTTGATGAACCAGCATTCATCATTTCTCTTACTAGCGGATAGACCACACCAGCACTGGTCATCTGAAAAGGAAGAAAAAAGAAATGCAAATTAGAATAGTCACTTGTGTTTTTCCTGCAAAATCATAAATGTGCATTGTTCGAAGTCACATATCCAGTTCATTTCTTCTTTTAATATTTTTTCCGCTTACATATTATATATATTTCCTACAGATAGAAAGAATCCTCAAGATCCTGGTGCATTCTTTTTTGCTGTCGAAACTGAAGAAAGAAAGTGCCAGAACAACATCCTGTGTTCATTTTCTTTTTAATTTTCTTCCACGAGAATCATGGTTCTGTAAACACAGCAGCAGTTTCAAAATGGCTCAAAAAGTACAATGCATTCTTTGTTATGTAACAGCGTTCCTAAGCTATTATTGAATGATCACGGTTTTTTTCAACACGTCCTGGACTTTACATTTGATATATACATCAAGTTTCTGGGACAGAAAACCATCATGGACAACATATATTTTTGCTCCTTTTCACCCACTCTGTTCTTTCTATCGGGGTTGATCCCCAAATCAGGTATGTTTGTTTTTTAACTACTAATCAGAGAAGCAGATAAAATGTAAAGGGATTTTCACAATGGAAGAGAAAATCAAAGAAAATGGTGGAGGAGAACTAACCATTTTTTTTGTCTTGTTTTTTTTCCTGTGGCTTTTTTTTGCGAAGCCCTCCTGCTCAATTCCTCTTTTTTGATCCCTTTCTCTTTTGTTTTAGTTTTGCTCTCAGCAAGGGTGCTTCGCTGTATCAATGACGAGCCATCCTTACCTAGCTATGCGCTCGACAACTGCAGCCAAGATCGCT
>NC_057810.1:725889271-725890886 GCF_018294505.1 Triticum aestivum
TTTTGTTTGGGAATGTTGGACTGATTGTGCATTGTTGTATTCATTTTTGGTTGCGTGTTCTGATCCAAAGGTGGCATTTTCACAAATTCAGGTGTTGAATCCAAAATCTGGCCCCCATTTGTTTATTCAAGGATGCTTCCTTAAATGGTCATGCCCTGCATCCCCTTCCCATTGATTGTTCTTTTTGAATGCTTCTTATGTGGTTGTGTGTGTGTGACGGAGTGTTTATGCATGCTGTGTTGTGGCTGTGGCTGTGTGTGGCGTGTGCCTTTGAGCGTGGTGTTGGGCAACGCCACTGGCTGACACAACCTCTGAATCTTTGCCCCTCAACAGTCTTCATCCAGTGCTTGGGCCGGCCTTGAGATATGATGCTTGGGAGATCAGGCGCATGAATATGTCTGTTTTGATCTGTGATGTTGCTGTTGTGGTGCATGCATGATCCATCATATGGTTTCATTGTGTGGATGAATTTGTCTCACCCCTGGGAGCACTGTGGATGGCGCAGGGAAAAAAGGCTAGTGGCTACATACATATTCACTTATTCAGTCAGAATGGCCAATTTTATTCAGGGTTCGTGTTGAGCTGCTGCATTTTCTTTGGTTTATTTATTGCAGTAATGTATATGGAAATGCACAGTGGGTCACTGTGTTTGCATGAGGGCCACTGAGTGCATCAATACACACAGGTTAGCATTTGGCGCCTTGTGGTGATTAGTTGCCACTTTGACCTGAACAATTCTCTAAGAAACAGGAGCCTGAACATGGATGCATATGCTTTTCTTGTGGTCTTAGGACCCAAGCAGAGCAACAGAAAGCACTGATCAACACAGCTTGTCCTCACAGGCACATAGAATTATTTCCTGATGTGCACCTTCATCAACTTTTTTTTGCCGGGTGTTGAGCAGAGATGTGTTAAAAGTGCAGGCACTTTTTTCCTTCTGCATTTGTTTATGAGTGGAAAGGATACGAGACTTTGCCCTCCTCCCAGTAGCCGAAGTTGTTTTTTTAATTGCGATAATGAAGTGTTGCTTCTACTTGCTCAACTAACCATGTGTTACCTGTTCTCTAGTATAAATTTCTGCTACCTATCTGCTGTTTTTTATTTTTTCGTAGTAATCAACCTAGGCTTCAAGAAACATCTTATCCTTAGCACAGCCTATCAGAGTACTTTTTTTATAGTACTCATGTTGACCTTTGTTCTTCATAAAAAACAAACTAACAATGCTCAGCATGCTGTACTGCACTAAAGATGATCATTGTTACTTTTTGTTAACTTTTCATACATTTTTTTTAATATAAAGATGCTAAGCATGGTCTTTTCACATTTTTTACACCAAATGACGCATAACTTTTTTTAATTACTTCCTTTTTGAGTATTGTCATTTCATAGTTCTCACATAATCATGAATAATCTTCTCTCAGATTTCAGATTTTGGCATTAGGAGTTGCTAATAACTCGAAGGGAACAAGGAAATTGTTGGCTTTCTTCAATACATCCAACCAATAGATTTATATATCAACCATGGCTGAGCAGGCAAGAGCAGTGAGTTCCTTTTAATTTTTGCATTTACATAATTTATCTCAATTGATCACTTTCTTCACTGCAGAAATGTTTT
>NC_057810.1:725890986-725892096 GCF_018294505.1 Triticum aestivum
CCGAGACGAGCACGTGACACCACTGCCACCCTGTCTTAGCGTAACGCGAGTCGAGGCGGACGTCGTCGCGGTAGCGAGGATGGACGCCGAGACGAGCACGTGACACCACTGCCACCCTGTCTTAGCGTAACGCGAGTCGAGGCGGACGTCGTCGCGGTAGCGACGACGGACGCCGAGACGAGCACGTGACACCACTGCCACAACACCATATTGAGCAAAAAAAAATAGAGGTTTAAAAAATTATCTAGAATTTGAAATTTTTTGATGTTTTTCATAAAAATCACTATTTTACAATTTATTCAATTTTTTAAATAAGTTTTTTTTTGTTTTTTTTTAAATTTGAAATTTGTTCATAGTAGATCAATTCAATGAACATTCCGTTCAACAGGGAAACAGTAGATCAATTCAATTGAGTACGGAATTTTTGGTAATAAAAATATTTTCCTGTAAAGTTTCAATTGAAAGGGAATAGAGGGACGGGCTAATTTCTTTTTCTGTGTAAATTTAACTATTCATTTTGGTTGAAAGTGCTAGTTCATTTTGGTTGAAAATGGAATTTCCCACCCATAACTATCCCTGAAAGACCACTGGCCCAGAAAGGGAATGGGCCGGGAATACAGGCCTAAAGGAATCAATGAGTGTAAAGGAATAGGGGCTAGGGACGGTTCTTGGCCAACGTTGGGCCAAACTCACGAAAAGGGAATAGGCTGCGATCGGGATCGATCGAAAAAAGGGAATAGGCTGCGATCGGGAGGCGGCTGGAATTGTCGTTACGCTGTCCGATCCAGCCGGTCGGAAACCGACCGCGCGGTTTGGGACGCGCGCGCGCGCGTTAGCCACGCCCCATACACAAACGCTCACAGATATATTTGTTCCGATGAATAGCCCCGTAAGCACCTCCGAGTAACTGAGCCGTCACATCATCCTGAGATTGATAAAGTCTCCACAGACGCCTTCGTAGCAGACGAAAACGTCTTCTTCGGCTGAACGCACATCGCCAGATAAATCTAAGATAATGCGACCACCAATGCAAAGTCTAGGACTTAAATCATGGCGGGTCAATTCCACCACAAGGCACCTAACCATTTGAGCTACGCTCAGTTTGCAAAA